>NW_025729166.1:25000-31532 GCF_021461385.2 Schistocerca piceifrons | reverse complement strand
GGCGCCGTGCGGCCAAAGTAGGTCCTCGCGGGCCCGGTGCGAAGCGCGGTGGACATCTTCAGTGTGCTGGTCCGATTGAGGACTGTGTGCGTTGAGGATGCGCCGCCGCCCGGCGCTCGGCGCCGCGACGCCGTCTGCTGCTCGGTCGCCCCAGCGGTTCTCGCTGGTGGTTTGTATCGCAGCTGTGCGGATGTGTTGGCGCGTGCGCTGTGCTGGGAGAGTTCGCTTCGGCACCCAAGTGGGGCTTTTGTCCTTCTGTGGCGCTGGCGTTGGAGCTGCCGGTCACCGTAGGTGGCGCGTGTTGTCTCCCGCCGGCAATGCCACGACAGCACGCTCCCGGGCCTCTGTCGGCAGCGGCAAGCTCAGTTGGGAGCACGGGTGGTCGCACCGAAAGCGTCTACTCGCCTAACTCCGGGCGATTGCGCCTCTCTCGAACCCGACCAAGTACTTGGGACGGCGCTGCGCGCCGCCGGGACCTGAGAGGGTTTCGAGGTGTATTGTGCAGGGGAGCTCAGCCTCCTCCTGTTTGCAGAATGATTGAGCGGACGCTTGCGTGTTCGCGCGGGCCCCCGGGACACACTCCCGGGCGGCCGGCTGCTCAGCTCTAGTTGACGCAGCTCCCTGGTTGATCCTGCCAGTAGTCATATGCTTGTCTCAAAGATTAAGCCATGCATGTCTCAGTACAAGCCGCATTAAGGTGAAACCGCGAATGGCTCATTAAATCAGTTATGGTTCCTTAGATCGTACCCACGTTACTTGGATAACTGTGGTAATTCTAGAGCTAATACATGCAAACAGAGGTCAGTCGCTTGACGGCGCGTTTCGGCGCGGGCCCGCCCGTTGCCGGCGCGCCGTAAGGCACGGAGGCTCGCACTGGGGCGTATCGCTTTCCAGTCGGGCGTGCCGCGGCAGTCCTCACAGGGGAAGTGAAGCGTCTCTTACAGCCTCTCCTTCCCAAGTAGCTCTTTCCGCCTTCCCGTGGTGCCAGACGTCAAGCTCGGCATTCTGCCTTGCGTCAAAAGGGAGAGCTGCGACCCAACCCGATGCGAAAGCGATGGGTGCGTGGCACAGGGGGAGCTGTGTCGAGGGACCGAACACCAGTCCCTTTCTGTTCGCAGGGCACAGACCAGCAGGTGCTCTGCATGCCGGCGACCTCGTTTGTCGGCGTGGGATCGCGGCGCGAGTCGGCAAGGGTGCTTCGCCGCGCCCCTGGGTAACCGGGGCGTGTTCTGCCAAACCCAGGAGGTGGTGACATCACCTGGGCTAGGTTAGATGGGCCCAGACCGCCGAACGACTGGGGGACCGACCCACCACCTGAGTAGGAGTGGGTCCTCGGCCTTCAGGTGGAAACTCGGGCTAGTAGGCGGCGAAGGGCGAGGGGTGCATCCGCCTCTCCGGAGTGCGGGGTGCACTTGCCGAGGAGCGTCGGGTGAAATCGTCGACGACGAGGCCTTCGACGGGGACCAGTGCGCTGGCAACGGCGCGTTGAACCCTGCAGCTCTGGAGTGCCCTTGACCTAGGGGCGAGGTCGGTGGGCGAGCTGCAACAGTCCCCCCCCATGCCAGAGGAGCCGGTCCGGGGCAAGAGACGGGCTCCCACTTCTTTTATCACTCGTTACCTATGATGGCTGAAACCGAAGCGAGTGATACGAGTGCGCCTTTACGGGCTTCTAATATGTCTGCTCCCTCACCACAGGACGTGATGGGACAGGCAGATGATGAGAGTGTAGTACAGAGACACACAAGAATAACTATGCTCTTAGAGCAAAATGTTAAGAACGGCAAGATAAGTCAAGCGGCTCTTAATACAATTAAAAATGAGCTGTCGGCCTGGGCCATAGCTCATGCAAGATTGGAAGGCCGCGTAATGGAGTTGACAAAGGAAAACGACAGGCTAAGAAAGCAACCTAGTAAGACTTGGGCGGCTGTGGCTGCACAGGCGCCAACTAAACAGACTTCAACAAAGGACACTATAGAAAAAGTTGCCAAACGGTCAGACACAGCAGTCTTCTTGAGGACTCTGCCTGGCCAAGACACCAGCGTTAAGAGAATCCAAGAGCTGTTAACAACAACAATAGACCCAGTGAAGGATAAAATCAAAATCAAAAAGGTCAAACCAAGTAGGAATTCGGTTATTGTGGAAGTTGCTAGTGAGGAAGACAAAGAAAAGCTCTTAAAAAATCAAAAATTAAATGCAGTCGTTAAGTGTGAGCCACCTAGAAAAAGAAACCCTCTAATAATACTATACGATGTACCCACGGTTATGACCAATGAGGAACTACATGAGACAGTCAGATCACAAAATTTCGATGACATCAATGAGGAAGAATTCAAAAACTCTTTCAAGCTGAAATTTAAAACAGGACCTCGAGATCGCGATGTGGTACATCACGTGGCCGAGGTCTCTGCGCAATTATGGAAAAGGATAAGAACAATGGGCAGACTTTATGTAGGCTTTCATGCCATTAACACCAGGGACTACATAGTGGTACCTCGCTGCCATAACTGTGGCGACCTGGACCACATTCTGAGGCACTGCACCAGGGGGTCGGCTTGCTCCAGGTGCGGTGAAAGTGGTCACAACCGCAAGGAATGCAAAACAGCAGGGGTATGCATTCCATGTAAAAATCGGGGAAAGAAATCCTGTGGTGCCACGGGACGGAACTGCCCCACTTACCGGATGCTTGAACAACGCCTGATCTCAAGAATTGACTATGGCTGAGCAGAGCGCAGCTAACAGGATGCTCAAACACAAGTCCCCGAGTAAAAGAAGGAGGGATGCTGTGAGGGCTAATAAATTCAAGGAATTTCTAAGGTCGCTTTCGGGCACCTCAAACATTATGACAGTTGAGAGGGAAATTCAAACAGATCCCTTTATGGTGGATAGATGTATACAAACCGATTATCCGGTCGAAAACACAGCTCCCCCTTCCCTAAACCGGGGAGAAAGGCCGAACAACAACCTACAACGGCAGAAGCATCCTGTAGTGGTGGCGGCCTCCCTGGCCCCCACACACGAAGCTGTACAAACCAAACAACCTCTCCAAGAAAGTACAGTCACTAGCAGCAGCACCACCCCAACTGAGGCAGATACCCCAGTAATCAGGCTACCGCCTGTAGATCCGATTAGGGTGTATCCCAATATAGAATTCACAATGCAACTGGCAAGATTGGAGCAGCCGGCTATCCTGACCACTGCCTTAAGACATGTGGTCCGGGTAGGACACGAGGACGGAAGAAAGGTCACCTTCTCAGTAATGGAGGCTGTGGATAGAATACAGTTAAAGTCAGTGAATCTTCCCACCGACTTCGGGGCCCTGCGAGACTTACTTAAGAAAGTGTTTGACAGACGTGGGGAGAAGTTTGACTTAAATGACATTTACATTCAATCAGTCCTAGCTCATGGTCGGATCGCTTTTGATTGGAGCAAGACTTGGCCTGAAGACAGAATGCACACTTACTTCCCATAATGACAAAATTAACTGTTGGACAGTTGAACACGCATAACAGCAGACTAGTGATGCAGGAGCTCCGAAGAGAGGTGGAGGAGAAGAGGCTTGATGTACTCTGCTTGCAGGAGCCGTACTCTCAAGCTGGAAAACTCCCATTTGCAGCTGCTACATGGCAGATAACGAGTAGTGGGGAAGCCCCCAAAGCGGCAATTGTAATCACAAACCAGTCTCTACGAGCAACAACACTTGCACAGTTTTCTACCAGTCACTGCAACGTCGTGGAGGTACAGGCCCCCATGGGAATTATAACCTTTATAAACATGTACTTCCAATACGGGGACAACATTGAGCAACATCTGGATCACCTGACCAGAGTAGCCACGGCGTTGCGAGGTCGCAAACTGGTTATAACAGCAGATATAAATGCAAAATCCCCCCTGTGGTACAGTGGCACAAGAGATGAAAACGGGGAAAAAGTAGAGGAAATGATTATGGCTCTACAACTTGTAGTTGCAAATAGACCTGGCAACCCTCCCACTTACGCAGCGGGAGGGGGGCGCGGCACCAATATAGATGTAACGCTAGTTACACCAAATTCTGTTAACATCATTCAGAATTGGGAAGTTAAGGAAAACGCGACAACAAGCGACCATAATCTTATAATGTTCAGCTTAGGAAATGGAGGTTGCCACTGGACCGCAGGGTGGGAGTTGCAATTGAATTTCAAGAGAGCTGATTGGGAGAGACTAGCGAGAGAGTGCGACATTCCTCCACTACCAGAGGGTGATGCACAACAGGACTTGGACATAGACAAGCGAGCCGAAGAACTGGTAGGCGCAGTAACAAGAGCGGTCAAGGCAGCTGTACCAACCAGGAGGAGAGCCATGGCGGCCTCCCCGTCACCATGGTCAGCTGAACTTCAGGAGATGCGTCAGTCTGTCAGAAGGCTGAGGAGGCACTACCAGCGCAGTGTCGTCTGGTGGGAAAAACAACGATGGTTACAGTTATACCGGGAGGCAAAAGACAAATTCCAAAAAGAACTAAAAGAAGTCAGACTACGTAGTTGGGAAAGATTTGTGCTGGACCAGCTGGCCCTGGATCCATGGGGAGTACCCTACAAATTAGTGAGGGAAAAGATCCGGTCCCCGATGATGCTATCAACGGTCAGGTGCGGGGATGGGATGACAGAATCTTGGCAGGAGACTGCCGAGGTTCTTCTCCGGTCCCTGCTCCCTGACGACGATGAGGCCAGCGACACGGAGGGACAGTCCCAGGTACGAAATCGAGATCTGGATAGAGTTGCTAACAACAGGGCAGTCTACCCCTTCTCTGAAGAGGAGGTGGCTGGCCACATTAAAGCACTGAAAACGGGAAAAGCCCCCGGCCCAGACGGCATTGTGGCGGAGGTAGTGCAGTTCCTGGCACCTCAACTGGTGACACCACTAACCCAGTTGTATAATGAATGCCTAAGACAGGAAAAATTCCCGAAAATCTGGAAAGAGGCAAACGTTGTCATAATCAAAAAGGGACCTAACAAGGACCCAGCGGATGTTAAGTCTTATAGGCCAATTTGCCTATTGAATATCCTTGGGAAACTATTCGAAAAACTGCTAGCTGACAGACTGACTGCACACCGAGTGCTGTGTGGGATGAGTGGCGGGCAGTTCGGCTTCAGGCCGGGGCGATCGGCAACTGATGCGATCGCTCTGGCGGCTGAGGTCTGCGGCTCTACCCCATACAAGTACGTGGTTGGCATCATGGTTGACATCAGTGGCGCCTTTGACAACCTGTGGTGGCCTTCGCTCTTCTCCTGCTTGCGGGAGAAAGAGTGTCCAGGGTCGTTATATGGTTGTCTGAGGAGCTATTGTGAAGGGCGGGAGGTCTGGCTATCATCCCCTAGCGGCAGAGTAGGAAAATCCATAACTAAGGGATGTCCCCAGGGCTCCGTACTAGGTCCCCTGTTCTGGGACATCCACATGGAACCGCTTTTAGACAGTTTGGAACAGAGTGAAGATGTGCTAGAGGTGATAGCCTACGCGGATGACCTCCTCTTGCTGGTCGGCGGCCGAAGCCGCGAGGACATCGAACCAAAAATAAACAGAGCGATGACCAAACTACAACTATGGTGCACAAATACTAAGATGACGATCTCACCGACCAAATCGACGTACTTATTACTGAAGGGACAGCTGGCGAGGAACCCTACAGTTAGAATCGGAGGCTCACCAGTAATAAGACGACAAGAGACTCGCTACCTGGGTGTCATCATCGATGAAAGGTGGAACTTTGGAAAGCACATTGAGTCCGTATCCCAAAAAGCATTGCAATTGTTAAACAATCTTACCTCAATAGGTCACAAACGATTTCATCTTCCACCACATCTAATCAAGTTATATCACAATAGCATATTAACATCAGTAATGGGTTACGGATCGGGAGTCTGGGCACATAGGCTCACAAGGGTGGTGCCTGCCATGGCAGTGAGAAGGGTACAAAGAAACATGCTTTTGAGATCCATAGGGGCGTATAGAACTTCTCCAGGAAATGCACTCTTAATAATAATGGGGCTTTGTCCTTTAGACATCAAAATTAGGGAACAAGCAGCTTGGTACTGGGTAAAGAAAGGGAACAACGCGAAAACAGAGAACATCATGGGAAGATTGGTAATAGATAAGAGAGAAATACGCAAAAGGGGGGAGGACCTGTGGCAACAGTCTTGGGAAACGGAAGAAACTGGCAGAAGAACCTTTGAGTTCTTGCCAGACGTAAAAGAAAGGCTAGGGATGAAGTACCTTGAGCCAACACGGGGTCTAATACACTTTCTCACTGGTCATGGGCCCTACCCGACATACTTGTGTCGGTTTGGGAAAAAGGCTACACCCGAGTGTGACTGTGGTGCCTTGGAGGGCACTCCCGACCATGTGGTTTACGAGTGCCCCCTTTTCGATGATGTAGCAACGACACTAAGACAACAACTTCCACACAATAACACATATGACTTATTAAGACACAAAGGAACTTTCGACACTTTAAACAAATTGGCAGACGAGGTGTCACGAAAAGTATTGACGGCATACCTGA
>NW_025729166.1:12500-15000 GCF_021461385.2 Schistocerca piceifrons | reverse complement strand
CACTGCCCGCACCCCTGTGTATCGCTTCATGTTAAACACCTTGCAAGTCTTGCTCACTTTCCACATGCTCCTGCTGTACACTGTAATGTGGATGGCAGCAGGACGTACATGCCGCCCCTCCCCACGTCCCCACCTTGCCCCCTGCCTTCGCAAGCTGGTTGGTGAGAAGTTTGCATGTTCAATGCCCTTCGCATGCGACGTACTCAGGCTACGTTGTGGTGCGGCCTGTGTCAACTGTCCGCTGATGTCGTACGCGTGAACCACAATCTGTACTGCACATTCGTCCTTATGTACTGAATGATACATCGTGGCACATGTGTGACCGCACAACGACTGCGCCCAAAAACGGCGGACCATACAGTGCAAATATTGTGCACGCAGCTACGTGTCGTCTCCCTATGAGAGCTGGATTGCAGTGTGGTACGCCATAGAGACGTGTGGGAGGAACGGACGCCGTGGATGGCGATCAGCATGAGCTGTCTGTTGATGTATTCGGACCTAGTCGTCTCTCCTCACACACCGTGATGGCATGGTGCACCGCGTTCCATATCTGCGACATGCTACAGAGGCCGGTTGACAGTCGTTCGAGCAATGGACATCGCATACGTACGGGGGCCACCTTCCACGTATTGTCTAGGCGTGCACATTTTGTTGCGTGTATGTGGGCAGACGTAGTGTGGCGTGACACCTGACACAGGCATGCAATAATCGTTGAAGTTGCAAATGGCGATGGACGCCTGCGTTTTCTGGTGAAGTTACGCAAATGAACAAATGGTAACCTGTTGTGGTGCGGTTGTTCTCGCTAGGGGTGAATCGGTGATGGCGACGATAGGTTGAGGTACTAACCGGTTGTTCCAGCGATACCCACCATGCCGACGAAACTGAACGGCATCTGGGTGTGAAGCGATACGCGGCGGTGGCTGGGTGGGACCGTCCCCGGCCGGTGAGGGGGCGCCTCCCGGCGTGCTGGCCGCGCGGTGCGTGGGCGCACGCGCTACAGCCGGCTGGTGGGGGCGGCCAGTGGCAGGCGCGCCGGCCGACGGACGCGGCAGGCGTCGCAGCTGCGCGCCGGCGCACCCTGCGCGCGGCGCCGTGCGGCCAAAGTAGGTCCTCGCGGGCCCGGTGCGAAGCGCGGTGGACATCTTCAGTGTGCTGGTCCGATTGAGGACTGTGTGCGTTGAGGATGCGCCGCCGCCCGGCGCTCGGCGCCGCGACGCCGTCTGCTGCTCGGTCGCCCCAGCGGTTCTCGCTGGTGGTTTGTATCGCAGCTGTGCGGATGTGTTGGCGCGTGCGCTGTGCTGGGAGAGTTCGCTTCGGCACCCAAGTGGGGCTTTTGTCCTTCTGTGGCGCTGGCGTTGGAGCTGCCGGTCACCGTAGGTGGCGCGTGTTGTCTCCCGCCGGCAATGCCACGACAGCACGCTCCCGGGCCTCTGTCGGCAGCGGCAAGCTCAGTTGGGAGCACGGGTGGTCGCACCGAAAGCGTCTACTCGCCTAACTCCGGGCGATTGCGCCTCTCTCGAACCCGACCAAGTACTTGGGACGGCGCTGCGCGCCGCCGGGACCTGAGAGGGTTTCGAGGTGTATTGTGCAGGGGAGCTCAGCCTCCTCCTGTTTGCAGAATGATTGAGCGGACGCTTGCGTGTTCGCGCGGGCCCCCGGGACACACTCCCGGGCGGCCGGCTGCTCAGCTCTAGTTGACGCAGCTCCCTGGTTGATCCTGCCAGTAGTCATATGCTTGTCTCAAAGATTAAGCCATGCATGTCTCAGTACAAGCCGCATTAAGGTGAAACCGCGAATGGCTCATTAAATCAGTTATGGTTCCTTAGATCGTACCCACGTTACTTGGATAACTGTGGTAATTCTAGAGCTAATACATGCAAACAGAGTCCCGACCAGAGATGGAAGGGACGCTTTTATTAGATCAAAACCAATCGGTCGGCTCGTCCGGTCCGTTTGCCTTGGTGACTCTGAATAACTTTGGGCTGATCGCACGGTCCTCGTACCGGCGACGCATCTTTCAAATGTCTGCCTTATCAACTGTCGATGGTAGGTTCTGCGCCTACCATGGTTGTAACGGGTAACGGGGAATCAGGGTTCGATTCCGGAGAGGGAGCCTGAGAAACGGCTACCACATCCAAGGAAGGCAGCAGGCGCGCAAATTACCCACTCCCGGCACGGGGAGGTAGTGACGAAAAATAACGATACGGGACTCATCCGAGGCCCCGTAATCGGAATGAGTACACTTTAAATCCTTTAACGAGTATCTATTGGAGGGCAAGTCTGGTGCCAGCAGCCGCGGTAATTCCAGCTCCAATAGCGTATATTAAAGTTGTTGCGGTTAAAAAGCTCGTAGTTGGATTTGTGTCCCACGCTGTTGGTTCACCGCCCGTCGGTGTTTAACTGGCATGTATCGTGGGACGTCCTGCCGGTGGGGCGAGCTGAAGGCGTGCGACCGCCTCGTGCGTGCTCGTGCGTCCCGAGGCGGACCCCGTTGAAATCC
>NW_025729166.1:0-5000 GCF_021461385.2 Schistocerca piceifrons | reverse complement strand
ATACATGCTGAAAGAGTCTGCCCAAAATGGGAACCACACGTCAGCCAGACACTCTGATCACGCACCACTCTCTGCTTCTAACAGGCGCACATACAATATGTAAGCACCAGCATGGAACAACATCCAGTGCATCTTCTCCGCCACATTACACAATCCACACTATCACAACCAGACCAGGAGGTCCGTGCGGAAAATACAATATCCCAGCCTTTCGACATCCACCATTGCGCAGACCAGGCACCAACACCCACACATGTCCTATACAACGGTGCACCCAACATCACAATAGTACCTCCTGTCACAGCGCACAAACAATGACATGAGTCAAAGACACAGGTCTCACACAAGCATAGAATTGGAGCGCCGCCTCTAATAAGCCAAAGGTGCATCCTGACGTGACAAATCTGATCATGTCACAAGCATTCACTTACTATAATCACTATCAACGAACCTGCCGCCCCCGCCCCCCCCCCCCCTACACCTTTCCGTACAACAACGTGTAACCTAACCTAACCTAACCTAACCTATGTTGTACCTTAACCTAACCTATGTTGTACCTTAACCTAACCTATGTTGTACCTTAACCTAACCTATGTTGTACCTTAACCTAACCTATGTTGTACCTTAACCTAACCTATGTTGTACCTTAACCTAACCTATGTTGTACCTTAACCTAACCCATGTTGTACCTTAACCTAACCCATGTTGTACCTTAACCTAACCCATGTTGTACCTTAACCTAACCCATGTTGTACCTTAACCTAACCCATGTTGTACCTTAACCTAACCCATGTTGTGCCTCAACCTAACCCATGTTGTGCCTCAACCTAACCCATGTTGTGCCTCAACCTAACCCATGTTGTGCCTTAACCTAACCCATGTTGTGCCTCAACCTAACCCATGTTGTGCCTTAACCTAACCCATGTTGTGCCTTAACCTAACCCATGTTGTGCCTTAACCTAACCCATGTTGTGCCTTAACCTAACCCATGTTGTGCCTTAACCTAACCCATGTTGTGCCTTAACCTAACCCATGTTGTGCCTTAACCTAACCCATGTTGTCGCCTTAACGTAACCCACGTTGTCGCCTAAACCTGCTCTGTAATTGTTATACGACTCGTTCAATTACTGTAGTGTTGCCCACCCGCAACCCTCGCAATATAGTTCGCTACTCGCACTGCCCGCACCCCTGTGTATCGCTTCATGTTAAACACCTTGCAAGTCTTGCTCACTTTCCACATGCTCCTGCTGTACACTGTAATGTGGATGGCAGCAGGACGTACATGCCGCCCCTCCCCACGTCCCCACCTTGCCCCCTGCCTTCGCAAGCTGGTTGGTGAGAAGTTTGCATGTTCAATGCCCTTCGCATGCGACGTACTCAGGCTACGTTGTGGTGCGGCCTGTGTCAACTGTCCGCTGATGTCGTACGCGTGAACCACAATCTGTACTGCACATTCGTCCTTATGTACTGAATGATACATCGTGGCACATGTGTGACCGCACAACGACTGCGCCCAAAAACGGCGGACCATACAGTGCAAATATTGTGCACGCAGCTACGTGTCGTCTCCCTATGAGAGCTGGATTGCAGTGTGGTACGCCATAGAGACGTGTGGGAGGAACGGACGCCGTGGATGGCGATCAGCATGAGCTGTCTGTTGATGTATTCGGACCTAGTCGTCTCTCCTCACACACCGTGATGGCATGGTGCACCGCGTTCCATATCTGCGACATGCTACAGAGGCCGGTTGACAGTCGTTCGAGCAATGGACATCGCATACGTACGGGGGCCACCTTCCACGTATTGTCTAGGCGTGCACATTTTGTTGCGTGTATGTGGGCAGACGTAGTGTGGCGTGACACCTGACACAGGCATGCAATAATCGTTGAAGTTGCAAATGGCGATGGACGCCTGCGTTTTCTGGTGAAGTTACGCAAATGAACAAATGGTAACCTGTTGTGGTGCGGTTGTTCTCGCTAGGGGTGAATCGGTGATGGCGACGATAGGTTGAGGTACTAACCGGTTGTTCCAGCGATACCCACCATGCCGACGAAACTGAACGGCATCTGGGTGTGAAGCGATACGCGGCGGTGGCTGGGTGGGACCGTCCCCGGCCGGTGAGGGGGCGCCTCCCGGCGTGCTGGCCGCGCGGTGCGTGGGCGCACGCGCTACAGCCGGCTGGTGGGGGCGGCCAGTGGCAGGCGCGCCGGCCGACGGACGCGGCAGGCGTCGCAGCTGCGCGCCGGCGCACCCTGCGCGCGGCGCCGTGCGGCCAAAGTAGGTCCTCGCGGGCCCGGTGCGAAGCGCGGTGGACATCTTCAGTGTGCTGGTCCGATTGAGGACTGTGTGCGTTGAGGATGCGCCGCCGCCCGGCGCTCGGCGCCGCGACGCCGTCTGCTGCTCGGTCGCCCCAGCGGTTCTCGCTGGTGGTTTGTATCGCAGCTGTGCGGATGTGTTGGCGCGTGCGCTGTGCTGGGAGAGTTCGCTTCGGCACCCAAGTGGGGCTTTTGTCCTTCTGTGGCGCTGGCGTTGGAGCTGCCGGTCACCGTAGGTGGCGCGTGTTGTCTCCCGCCGGCAATGCCACGACAGCACGCTCCCGGGCCTCTGTCGGCAGCGGCAAGCTCAGTTGGGAGCACGGGTGGTCGCACCGAAAGCGTCTACTCGCCTAACTCCGGGCGATTGCGCCTCTCTCGAACCCGACCAAGTACTTGGGACGGCGCTGCGCGCCGCCGGGACCTGAGAGGGTTTCGAGGTGTATTGTGCAGGGGGAGCTCAGCCTCCTCCTGTTTGCAGAATGATTGAGCGGACGCTTGCGTGTTCGCGCGGGCCCCCCGGGACACACTCCCGGGCGGCCGGCTGCTCAGCTCTAGTTGACGCAGCTCCCTGGTTGATCCTGCCAGTAGTCATATGCTTGTCTCAAAGATTAAGCCATGCATGTCTCAGTACAAGCCGCATTAAGGTGAAACCGCGAATGGCTCATTAAATCAGTTATGGTTCCTTAGATCGTACCCACGTTACTTGGATAACTGTGGTAATTCTAGAGCTAATACATGCAAACAGAGTCCCGACCAGAGATGGAAGGGACGCTTTTATTAGATCAAAACCAATCGGTCGGCTCGTCCGGTCCGTTTGCCTTGGTGACTCTGAATAACTTTGGGCTGATCGCACGGTCCTCGTACCGGCGACGCATCTTTCAAATGTCTGCCTTATCAACTGTCGATGGTAGGTTCTGCGCCTACCATGGTTGTAACGGGTAACGGGGAATCAGGGTTCGATTCCGGAGAGGGAGCCTGAGAAACGGCTACCACATCCAAGGAAGGCAGCAGGCGCGCAAATTACCCACTCCCGGCACGGGGAGGTAGTGACGAAAAATAACGATACGGGACTCATCCGAGGCCCCGTAATCGGAATGAGTACACTTTAAATCCTTTAACGAGTATCTATTGGAGGGCAAGTCTGGTGCCAGCAGCCGCGGTAATTCCAGCTCCAATAGCGTATATTAAAGTTGTTGCGGTTAAAAAGCTCGTAGTTGGATTTGTGTCCCACGCTGTTGGTTCACCGCCCGTCGGTGTTTAACTGGCATGTATCGTGGGACGTCCTGCCGGTGGGGCGAGCTGAAGGCGTGCGACCGCCTCGTGCGTGCTCGTGCGTCCCGAGGCGGGACCCCGTTGAAATCCTACCAGGGTGCTCTTTATTGAGTGTCTCGGTGGGCCGGCACGTTTACTTTGAACAAATTAGAGTGCTTAAAGCAGGCAAGCCCGCCTGAATACTGTGTGCATGGAATAATGGAATAGGACCTCGGTTCTATTTTGTTGGTTTTCGGAACCCGAGGTAATGATTAATAGGGACAGGCGGGGGCATTCGTATTGCGACGTTAGAGGTGAAATTCTTGGATCGTCGCAAGACGAACAGAAGCGAAAGCATTTGCCAAGTATGTTTTCATTAATCAAGAACGAAAGTTAGAGGTTCGAAGGCGATCAGATACCGCCCTAGTTTCTAACCATAAACGATGCCAGCCAGCGATCCGCCGCAGTTCCTCCGATGACTCGGCGGGCAGCCTCCGGGAAACCAAAGCTTTTGGGTTCCGGGGGAAGTATGGTTGCAAAGCTGAAACTTAAAGGAATTGACGGAAGGGCACCACCAGGAGTGGAGCCTGCGGCTTAATTTGACTCAACACGGGAAACCTCACCAGGCCGGACACCGGAAGGATTGACAGATTGATAGCTCTTTCTTGATTCGGTGGGTGGTGGTGCATGGCCGTTCTTAGTTGGTGGAGCGATTTGTCTGGTTAATTCCGATAACGAACGAGACTCTAGCCTGCTAACTAGTCGCGTGACATCCTTCGTGCTGTCAGCGATTACTTTTCTTCTTAGAGGGACAGGCGGCTTCTAGCCGCACGAGATTGAGCAATAACAGGTCTGTGATGCCCTTAGATGTTCTGGGCCGCACGCGCGCTACACTGAAGGAATCAGCGTGTCTTCCTAGGCCGAAAGGTCGGGGTAACCCGCTGAACCTCCTTCGTGCTAGGGATTGGGGCTTGCAATTGTTCCCCATGAACGAGGAATTCCCAGTAAGCGCGAGTCATAAGCTCGCGTTGATTACGTCCCTGCCCTTTGTACACACCGCCCGTCGCTACTACCGATTGAATGATTTAGTGAGGTCTTCGGACTGGTACGCGGCATTGACTCTGTCGTTGCCGATGCTACCGGAAAGATGACCAAACTTGATCATTTAGAGGAAGTAAAAGTCGTAACAAGGTTTCCGTAGGTGAACCTGCGGAAGGATCATTACCGACTAGACTGCATGTCTTTCGATGTGCGTGTCGTGTCGCGCAACACGCTACCTGTACGGCTCGCCGTAGCCGTGCGCCGCGTGCGGAACCACGCGTGCCTCTCAAAACTAGCGGCAATGTTGTGTGGTACGAGCGCTGAAGCGCTGGAGCGGCTGGCCTGCGGCACCTGGCGCCTGGCGCCGGTTTTGAATGACTTTCGCCCGAGTGC